>NC_045740.1:22119974-22132474 GCF_008692095.1 Etheostoma spectabile | reverse complement strand
GTGCCAGCTCATCATTCACCACCAACTCTCTTTCTGCTGAGCACTTGGAGAAGTGTATATGTGTGTGTGTGTGTGTGTGTGTGTGTGTGTGTGTGTGTGTGTGTGTGTGTGTGTGTGTGTGTGTGTGTATGTGTGTGTGTGTGTGTCTGTTGAGTTAAAAGGCGCATTTCTTCTCTAACTATTGCTTCTCCATCCATCATCCTGACAGGAACCTTCTGACCTTGAATGACTGGAATATCACTTATTTTAAACAAAAAAAAATGTGTATCAGCCAAAATGACAAGGCTTCAGGAATTAAAGGGGAACCCGCTCTATAGTCCGTGAGCACCCAGTGAAAAAAAAGGCATCGCTGTTTTTCTGTTAGGAAACCTACTCAACCCGATAAAAGAAATGGAGTAACAATTTTCCCGACAGCAATTTTAATACGTAATCTTATTGATCACATAGCAAGTAATCTACAGCTCCTGATAACCTGATAATCTTCCTTATTCTGGCTTGGAGTGAGATTTAAGCAATGATTTATACTAATAATGATTTATGTTTTTCCAGATTGAGATATTGGTTTAAGATGATGACTACCACTTGTGATGACTTAGTCTAAATATTGTATGTCAGTCAAAGTATATGCTCCAAATGTGTAAATTATATTGAAATGTTGTTAAAACATTTTTTTTTAAAGTGCCATAATTCACACACAGTGCAAGCATGACAAACGCATATACCTACAATACAGTATAACTGCATTCCAGCCCCTTTCTCCCATGCCTCGCCTTACTCAACTTCTTCATATGTCACGTTTCTCTCTCGCTCTCTCTCTGCCATCCTCTCTCACCCACTGTTGGTTGTGCACTTCTGCTTCTCTGCCTGATTATTTGTTATTATTGGTTTCCGACAGAAGAAACGTGTCACAAACGTAGAATGTAAACCTGGGTGGAATCATTTCATTTAACTTTATACTATGCGACAAATACAAAAATTAAACTAAATTACAGCACACATTTAGTGACTTGTGTCTTCCTTTTTCTCTCTGACAGAAAGACAGAAGCTAACAGCACCGGCAGATAACTAGCTGGCCAGCTAATAGAGACAAAGAGAGACAGAAGGAGAGGTGGAGTTCAGACCACAGAAATGCAGAGGCTGAATCTGTGGAGCTATTCAGCAATGCTCGTCACACCCTCAGAAACAGCTAGGAGCCCATCTGCAAGATCCCGCTCCTGTTAACTCTAAAATGTGATTCATTTGTACATTGTGTTATGAAACTAATTTTGCTACAGCTTGTCTTATCCTTTGCAGAACAATATGAGTATTTTAACACTCATTGAATTGTTGAGGATTTCTTGTGCACAATCTATTGATTACTGTTTTGCCAATGTTCTGTTGAATAACTTTCTTACTGTAAGCTTTGAAATTACGTCCAAGCAGAGCTGCAGAGCAGCCTTAATCAGTTATGATTTCCCAGCAAATAAAAGCATAATCTGGCAGGAATGGACAATTACAGTCTGATATGACATAAGAAGAACTTGGCTATTGGATTCAAACTCATTTTAGCTGGTATGTATGCTCTAGCCATGATGTGTGTGTGTGTGTGTGTGTGTGTGTGTGTGTGTGTGTGTGTGTGTGTGTGTGTTTGTGTGTGTTTGTGTGTGGTTTCTTTGGTGTTTTGCTTGCCTTGAGTTCGTCAGTAATTGCAGAGTGTAAACAGAATGCAAAGAAATGAGCACACAGCCAGTGGTGGCAGAGAGAAAAAACACATTTTTGAGGTCCACAGAGAAATAGCTTTAACTTGCCGCTGCAGCAACATAAAACGGCAAACAACACACACTAAAACAGTATCTCAGTTTTTTTGCTCGTCCGTATTTCCTATTGGCCTGTAGGCCGCCACATATATTTGCATCTGTTTTGAGAAATGTCCTCATTCTCTGTCCAGGTAAAATCTGCCCATAGAGCACCTGTAAAGTTCCCTAATTAAAATATTATATCTCGGCTCCGAAGAGTCTTGTCAGTAATGTGAGGCTGTCAGACATTTAGCAGAGAAATCATTGCACCCAGCCGCTGGTTGCCAATAGCTACAGTTAGGCCCGGATTAACACGGTGTGGTTCTCCACACTTAAAGTGACCCCTCCTCCCACTTCACACGTAAAACAGTACGGGGTATAAAGACCATAGATTGGCAGTTTTGCCTCAATCAAGTATTTTTTTTTCTTCAAATGTCACATTTAATTTTACATTAACTTGCCTGTAATGTGTTTTAGTCAGGTAGGATCCTTTATTTTTTACTTTGAAGTATGTTCTCTTGAAAAGCACACGTAAATAAAATGTATTGTTATAGATGCATTACTATATTGACCTGCAGCAGAGGGACAGAATTACAATGAGGGGATTCCTTTTCCTTTATTATTACTATTTTCTTTTTACAAAAAAGACTATTATTAGATTTTGCTGAGAAAGGGCAGCGGATGTTTTCAGAAGGCTACACTGCTTAAATAAGGGAACACAATGTACATATGTGAGCAATGTTTATAAATTGATTTATAAAATGTTATCCTCTCCTGTAAAGCTACAGTTGGTAACTTTCGGAAAAATATTTCTTTTGTCATATTTGCTCAAACTGTCACTATTTTCTTTCAGGTGATCTGATAAAAAAAAAACACCAGGAAGTTCCTTTCTCTTTTCCTGGTGTTCCTAAAGGCACAGGGAAATCAACCAATCAGAAACGAAGAGTCTCTGAACCGCCTCATGTCCTACTTTAAGGATATTAGAGCTGCAAAGATTAATTGATTAGTTAAATTAATCACCAACTATTTTGATAATCAATAGATTGATTTGAGTAATGTTTTCTAAAAAGAAAGCAAAAAATGATCTCATTCAAAGCTTCTTAAATGTGAATATTTTTGTTATTTTCTTCTCTCCTCTGTTACAGTGAACTAAATATCTTTGAGTTGTGGACAAAACAGGACATTTGGGGACATCATCTTGGTCTTTTGAAAACACTGATAAAAATGTTTCACATGTGCGCCTGCTCTACCACTGAACCAACCTGGCCACAAAATAGTGAGGTGCAGAGTCCGAGGGTTTGAATCTGACTTATTCCAATTTTCTGCATGTCTTCCCCCTCTTTCTCACCTATCTGTCCTGTCAAAAATGGAAGGCCCAAAAGCCCCAAAAATAAAACAAAGTTTCACTATATTCTGACATTGTATAGACCAAAACAACTAATCCATTAAGAGAATCTAGAATTTCTTTTTTTACAGATTAGCCAACAATGAAAATAATTGTTAGTTGCAGCCCTACAGGATGTAGAGACACTTACAGCAAATATGCACGTTTTGGGACACAACTTAGCATTGGAATGGACATTATTTGTGACTAGGAAAACTTAACAACACTGTTGACCTGCCATCTCCCCCAAAAGTTCTGTTGCCAAAAAAGGCAAATGGTCTAGAACCGCCACAGGATTACGCTACCAGCAGGAGACACAGAGTTTTCTATATTTTTTTCTGATAGCCTCCGGGAGGAAACACGAGATCAGTCCAATGAAAGAGGACCTTCAATAAATGCCTCTTTCTGTCTTTCCTGTCTTTCTGTTCCCCTCATCTGGGCTGCTCAAACCCCTCTGCCCTGCCTATCTCTCTAATTTGGGCAGGACCAAAGCTGTGGTGGGTCCTGATGATGTGTGTGTGTGTGTGTGTGTGTGTGTGTGTGTGTGTGTGTGTGTGTGTGTGTGTGTGTGTGTGTGTGTGTGTGTGTGTGTGTGTGTGTGTGTGGTGGGTGGTGTGGGTGGGTGTGTGTGTTCACAAACTAGCTATGAAATGGTTACATCTTGCTGTTTCTGTCTCTCACGCCATAAATGCATTTAACAAGCAGGAGCAGATTAGATCATTAATTCATTACAAGTGCATGCATTTTCATAAACAGGCCTACATACACACACACACACACACACACACACAAATCGTGACAAATAAAAATACTGACAACTTCCTGTGGTCACACAGAAAATAATGGACAAACACAAGAATGCACATACTTAAATTAAACAGGTGGACACACACACACACACACACACACACACACACACACCACACCACACACACACACACACACACACACAGACACACAGGGTGGTTTAGTGCATGACAGTGTGATTAATGTTGAGAAATGAAGGACACAGACCCTGTTCTTTTCTGCTGGCTGTCTGTCTGTCATCAGTCCCAGATTTTAGAAACCACAGGGTCCTAAAAAATAAACAATTTGGAGTTGATTCGTAACTTCGTCATCTTGGGAAGGATTCCATTGATCTCCCCAAAGCCTTGCTGGGAAAGTGAGTTTGTCTCAAGTAGTAAAATGTTCGGTGTGTGTGTTTAAAATTCAAAGTGACAGCGTATACATTTGTGAATCAGAACGTGTGTACATGTAAGACACTGCAAGCAAACTTGTACATGATGATAATTCAATAAACAAATCACAATTTAAGAACAGATCTCAAGCAATTAAAACTTCTGGAGTGTGTGTTTTACAAATGCTGATGTTTTATGGGTTGATCAAATTGAAGTTGCTTTCCCTTCAGAGGCTTTTGGTACACCTGACAAAACTGGGTCAAACTGAGTCATTCAAAAGTTTAATAATATCAAATCAAATACATTATCAGATTAGATTTATTGCCAAACTGACCATGCACTAAACCTATGATTCAAACTGTAAACATATCATTTAAATGACAATATTGTATAATCACACAACCACACATCACACAACCCTAAGCCACCCCAAGCACTAAGCAAAGAAAAACCGGACTGGAAATTTGACTGTGATAAAATGTGTTTCATCTTCCCTAAACACCATTCAATATAGTTTTACAGATGGCGAATTATGGCAAATGCAGAACCATTTTAGGGCAAAATATTTTGCTAAAGGATTTAGCATTAATCTCTAAAACAAAGTATCTACAAGTTTATTTACTTTAGATTTTAGAGTGTTGGTATGGTTTGTAAGCAAGACAGTAAAACTGTACTATTAGAAAGCTGTTTTGATAATGCGTGCTTGCTCTATGAATTTGTAAATCAAAATACTATTTGCAAATTTCCAGTTGGGTAGCCTAGCAAAGCCCACAAACACGACATATCACTTTGCTCACTGTGGTCTGCCAGGAAAGGACTCATTTCAAATCAACTGAACATTACTCAGACAAACATGAGCCCTAATTTCTACACAAGGGCCGCATGAATGAGCTACCTGCTTGAATGTCTGTTGTCTTTGCCTCCCATTTTCAAACTGAAAAAAAACAAAGAAATCATAGCATCTTTTGTGGAAATTTCTGAAATTTGGGGTTTAAAAAAAGTCAAAAATGCATGCTGAATCATGCTTTACTTTTCATTTACAGTGGTTACTTCACACAGTCATTTTACAGAAGGTGACATTTTTGTATTTGATGACCTCCAGTGTACTCGCGGTGTGGCCAATGAATCATCACTGTAGGGTGCAATGGAGCACACCAAACAGTGAGTATGTTTACGTGCACACAATTATTTCACTATTTTTCATAACATAATTCCACTATTTTTCAAAATATGACAATTTTACCAATTTGATACGGGTCATTATTCCATATTCTGTTTGGATGTTCTGAATAAGGCATTCTTTGAACATGTATACATAAGATTCTGAATATGTGTCTCAATAAGGTTTTTTTGCTGCCTGTTTATGGCGTACAGTCAACTCTGTGTGTTGCTATGGTTGTTGTTCCTCCGGTGGAAATCTGAAATCCTATGTAAACGGGTATGTCAGTGGAATATTCACATTCATTAGCCATGTGAACAGCTTTAACAGCGGAATATTGTCTTTTTACAGAATTAGGGCTAAAACTGGAAAAAGATGTGCATGTATACTTAGTCACTGATGATGGTTGGTGGTCAGAGGTCCAACAGACATAAAGTGAAACAATGTGTTTCAATATGGTGTTAAGTTTACTCTTAAAGTAGTGGTTGATGAGAGTCAGGAGGGTGGAAGGTCCTATGTAAACCCCAGTATAAAGGTAGAACACATTTTGTCTTTACAGTTGGAGCTACACTGTCCAGTAACAGTCCACTTGTCTTTATGATGGCAGACCAGCATCGGCCCTCTATCTACAGCAGCATCACAGGGCCCTCTCACCTCCAGATCCTCTCTGTGTGATCGGTCTCTGTCTTCAAAGTCTCTGGTTCTGCGTCGCGCCTCTTCGAACGCTGCCTGGGCCAAAGCATCCTCCTGCTGCACACGCGCACGCACACACACACGCACACACAAAACACACAACACACACACACACACACACACACACACACACACACACACACACACACACACACACACACACACACACAGTGAAAGTGAGGTTAGTTTACACAAGACAGAGACAGAGATATGGCTTCTAAGTCCAACGGAGTTCTGTGTGCACACATTAGAATGCATCACTCTGTCTGTATACATGTGTTGTGTTACCTGCGCTCTCTCTTCATCGTACTCCAGCAATCCCATCCCATCCAGCCTCTGTAGGTCGATCCAGCCTTTCCAGATCACACACACCCCGTTCAAGATCATGGGAGCCTTTAAATAGACCTGGAAAGAGAGAGAGAGAGAGGAGAGAGAGAGAGAGATAGATTAATGCCAGCAGCAACAATGAAGTGAATATTCAGTCCAGTTTAAGCATTCGTTCAGTATTTTGTTGCGTCACAGAAACATGTGTCCTGTGTGAGACCTGACAATTGTTGTGTTAAGTTCCTCTGCCGGTAATGTTTAAAACTCTCTGACGATCAGGAACTCTAAGGCTAAGCTACATGGAAAATAAGAAGGATCAACAAAAAACAAGAAGACTTAGATCTGATGCTTTTCCACAAGCATACAAAATTGATTCTTGGTTTCTCATGACTCAAAAAACGATTTTGTACATTTTTTAGGAAGGAGCAGCATCTTAATATAACCTGGAGTTACGGTCAAACTTGCAATTCTTAAATCTGGAACAGTCAGCTGTTTTCTTTCCCCCAGAATAATAAAAAGCTCTGTTAGTGAAATGAAGGCCTCTCCTTCCTCCCCCAGCTATTACTGCTGGGAAAGAGGAAAAACCACCAACTATGTCTGAACCTTCCCAGTACAGTTGAGTGTTAGACTAGTAAATCACAAAATAAATACAAGCCAAAAAACATTTTCATTTTTGTGCATGTGTTCATTTGCCTTTTTTGCCATTGCCCAGGGTCTGCAACTTACTCAATGGCTTTATTCATACACAGGCAAGTAAAATATGACTGGTATTTTATCGTGGGATAATGACCTTATTTATTTATTGAAAGTAAATGTAATTTTACTTCAGTTCTCACGTGTCTTTAGTTTAGCCTGATAATAACAACATAAGTACAAAACAACATACCAGTAGACTGTTCACAGATCATTATGTCTGTCTTGAGAGACCTTGTGGTGTCTATTTTGTCTGGGAGAGGGACAGCAGGATGGTGGGGGAAATAGGAAGATGGTGCAAAATGCCAGAGCTTTAAGAATTTGATGTGAGAACTTCTTCAAAATTTGGAACTGTCTGATGTTAAATACAGTCTTTCTCAATCACTTTTGCACAATCGTCTAATTATATGAACATTAGGTCAGTTGTTCACATGACTAGTCATTTGTCATTGCTTTGGCACAAGATGCATTTAGTAAGCCTTGCAGCTCAAAATAATTTGCATTCATTTGCTATTAAATCATTGCATTATTAAATGTAACTACGCACGTTCATTGTAAATAATCCCTACATGCAAAATGAAGCAACCAACAATCACAATAACCTATCATGTATATATTTGGTACATAACAGGTATTTGGTTTTGTTGTAAAAGTTGTCAGATGAATAGAATGAGACTATATAGGGAACAATTCAATGTCCTTACTATTTAGAGCAACCAAACACAGACAGGTGACAGGTGAGGATGTCACAGCATGTTGTTGGGGGGGGGGGGGGGGGGGGAGTTGCGTCATGCCAAATAATTTTCCCTTGTTGCATTGCAAGGGAGGATATCAGGTGTGATGTTAATAAAATGTTGTGGCTTGACAGAGAAAAGATTGGATGACCCTTAAGTAGAGCCTGCCTGATTTATCAGCAGGCTGATATTAGGCATTTTCCAAACTTTCGGTATCGGCATTTATAATGGCCGATAAATAAATATTTTTAAAAATAAATACTAAAAACGGACGAAACATCCTTCAAAAATGAGTGTTGGCGTTGAATAGTTTGTCCACCAGAGGGCACTCTACACTTGTGTGTAGAACGCCATCAAGCCTAAGCCAGCTGAGAGTGAACGAGTTATCCATGACTGAGATCATCTGTAAAGTGTACATCAAACTGTAAAGGGTGTTCATGGTAAGTTGCCAACTGTCATGAGACATTAAAAGAACATCCCCATCAGTTCTCTTAACTCAAATAAGCATGACAAAATTTGTGTCCAGTTTTGCCGCTGTTCCATGAAAGCTAAGAGTGAAACGCTGTTACAGTGTAGTTGACTGACTCTCGGTTTAACTCTTGACAATGTGAAGTGTGAAGATGTATTTCTTTAATAGCGTGACAGTTACAGCAATAAGACGTATCATGTCTCCCCGGCCCTTTATTTTGAAAAAGTATACTTTACAATAGTTTGCAGTATGACGTTATCCATTGCTAAATTATAGCTTATCTTTAGCTAACCACAAAGCTAATTAATACCATGTCTATCAGTGGAAGACTGCTAACATTAATGAACTTGAAACCTCAACAAACTTATTCTGCCTAAATAAACTACTGATTACTGTATTTATAACTAGCATATATATAGTTACAGTCCCTGCATTGTAAAACCTAAGTTAGGCATGCAAGGAGTAATCATTTATACATAGAGAAAAAGTATCAAACATAGCCTGTGCGTAAAAGCTAGCTTTTCTTTTACACGTGTGTAGGGCTGTTGCTATGAATTCCAAAAGTCAATAATAATTCTAATAGTAAAAAAAAAAAAAATACATTAGCTAATATCCCTCTTCTCATGTCACGTCTGATGAATAATAAGTTACGGGAGTGAGAAACACAAGGCATTGTGAGCTAATGTTATGTATCGAGTAATGCTAGTACAGGGGGATATTGGAAGAAGGATTGGCAATAGTTTTAAATTTACTTTAAAATCAACATCCACTGAGCCAAAGTGCTTATGTCATCAATAGTTAGCTTGTTCTAGTTTCCTAACTGTGTCGCAAGTTATAGGAGCTTAGCTAGGAGCTTCATGTAGAAAGCTAACGTTAATGTTAGCTAACCTACAGCTGTCAGAGCGTTGACTTCATATATTTCCTACTAACAGCTGTATTCTCAGTATCGTGACAATATGCAAGAAACAGGTTGCTTTTAAATCACTTAAATAGTAGTGGCAGCACCATTTGGCTTAGTTATCAGTGCCGTAGCATCGTGGCTAACACTACTGTTGGTCACTATTGTTATAGTTTATGACACAATGTTTCGGCTGTGCTTTCTAACGTGATGTCAGTGTGCTAAACCAGCACCAGTAGCCTTTACAAAAGACTTTCAATACAAGTGTTAGATGTTTCATTACAGTTTGTTGATTTGTGTAGCTGTGTGCTCGTGGTGGAAAACACTATAAACAGAGAGCGGCGTGCCAAAACTGGATGTGTCATGACGTAGGTCTCCTTCAAGGCCAGGCTGATGTTGGAAGTCCCTCTAGTGAACGTGTAACAACAACCACATGCTTATAGTGGCATTGACAATGCATAAGCCAGAGCAGTAGTACATATTTATAACAGGCTGCGTATGAGCACTACATAGTCAAATATTATTTGAATATTTAAAAGATTAAATGAAATTCAAATGGTATTATAGAGGAAGACTGACAGCTCTAGATGTGTGTGAAATCCAATGACATGACATGTCGTTTATCTGCAGCATTAACAAGTCACATAATGGATTTAGTGCATTACTGAGTAGTAGATTTTAGAGGGCAGGTGGCAAATGACGATTGAAAATGGTTTGTTGGAGCTTGATGGAAATAATTGAAAGAGTGCAGGTAAAGGGATAAGCAAGTTGACATTGTAATTATAAGGTAGTTTAGGCCAATAAGGACTTGTACCAGATTATACACCAAAAACAGTGTATGTTCCTCTTTTTATTATAAACTGCATTATCATATTATTTTAGTGAGGACTCATAAATAACTGCAAATAACTAATGTTAGGGAAATTGCATGTATGGATTTTTTTCAAAAAATATACTGTATATGTGCCGATATATAGGAATATCAGATTTTAAATCACCAAATATTTGTATTGTATCGGCCTTAAAAATCCTTTATCGGTTGGGCTCTATCATTGAGGTTGGTACATTTGCAGCGTGTTTTCTTTTTTCTTGCACATCTTGTACAACAGTTCTTGATAATTTTTCTGTTTTATATCTTTTTTTCTGTTCAAGCTTCCTTTGTGTACTTGTGGTTGTCTGGTGTTTACATATAATGATAAAGTATAGTCTGTGCAATGGCGGACACCAATACTATTCAGCTGCCTAAATATACAATGTTAGCAACTGGACGATATTACAGAGAATAACTGCTAGAGTCATTTGACAAGATGTCTTTGAATTTTGACTGTCTTGGTGTAAGCAATGACAAAGGAACCTTTTACTTTGTGGCAATCGTTTACTCATTCATGGATTTATTTACATTTCAAGAAGGAATTATTTATTTTGATTAAGTTGTCACATTTTGTGATCACATATAGATTGATGTGCTGAATGTACCACATGGTGTGATGATTGTACATGGAAGTTTTGGCAATTGAAAGTTTGTTTCAGTAAATGTGCCAAAGCAATTGAGAAAAACATGCAGCTATTTAAGTAACATTCTGTCTTCATACAAATATCCATACAATTCACTCCAAACAGCTTATTTTTTTGTGAAAAGTACGCGTTGGAACGCTAAAGAGACAGATATGTTCCTCAGAAGTTGGTGGAAACCAAAACGGAGTTTAAAGACGAGTGACTATTGGACATTTGTCAGGGGGCCAGACAACACAGACAAACAGACAATTTGTTTTTCCCAGGGTAGAATATTTTTAGGTGGTATTTTTATCTGAGTAAACAAGTATTAAGGAATAAATTTACAAAATCAAACGCTCCCTCCCCCCAAACCCACACATACACACAGATGACTGGATTTTCTGTGTGACACTGGGCAAGCTCCAAGTTCCTGCATTTTTACTCAGGCTATTTTTGGACAGCCTCTCACAGGGACCTCTTTTACCACAACTACCCACAGTGCACCGGGGTTTCAGGGGAGACCGCACTCCAAGAGACTGTGGGTTTTTGTGTTTATTCGAGTGAATGTTTTTCTGTGTGTGTGTGTGTGTGTGTGTTTGTGAGAAAAGTGTGAGAGAGAGATGGCTTCCACATATGTAGGCCTGCATGGTGCTTTTAAAAGAAAACTTCAATTGCCTTGACAGGGAAAACGTGTGTTGGTGTTGTGTGTGTGTGGTGTGTTGTGTGTGTGTGTGTGTGTGTGTGTGTGTGTGTGTGTGTGGTGTGTGGTGTGTGTGTGTGAGGGGAAAATATGTAAAAACGGCCCAACCACAGACTTCCTCTGAGAAACAACCATTTCAACCCCCACATCCATTTGCTAACACACACACACACACACACACACACACACACACACACACCCCACACACACACACCCCACACACACACACACACACACACACACACACACACACACGAAGAAGGAGAACTCTCACACACTGCAGCACCACTGTGACTATGAAAAGGAAGCAACATGAAATGCAGTGGAGATTCAGACTTACTCTAAAACCAACTGCAAGTTTTGTAAAGCAGAGCTTGACTAGGTCTCAGGGACCATGTGGGAGAGTGTGTGTTCTACTGTTTTGCATTTACCTGCCTATGCTACAAATGTGTACAGGCAACTCTGTATTGGCAGTCATTCTGTAGAAGTTAAAACCATCTGGACAAAAATATACTAGTACCACTCCACTATTTATTATGACAGCTGTAGCTAAGAGTTTGCAGATTACGACCTGAAACACTTCTCCAGATAAATGTGTACATTAAAAACATATGGTAATCTTACAAAATATTATGATGCATTGTCAACATCTATATGTTAATAGTATGTGTGATATTTTCCCTGTGTTTTCCTGTCTAGATTCAGTGTTGCTCACTAAAAAAACACTGTTACCTTTTTGTTTCTACTACCATCTCCCATAAAAGTGTTTACTTCAAAGTCCATTGCACATTTTTATACTTTCAATACATGCTAAATTGATAAAAAACAACAACTGAAAACAACTAAGTGGGGATAGACAAACGTTATACAAATATAACCTGCCTATTGTTAGTTTGTGTTTCCTTGAGCGTCAACAAATGTGCTGAATGCATTTAATTCCTCATGAAACGTTTGCAAAGCAGTTTTGGGGTATTTTAATCCACCACTGTTTTACATCCA